>NC_041363.1:27938676-27971176 GCF_900634415.1 Cottoperca gobio | reverse complement strand
TGACAAATGCAGATACAAAGTTCTGCACAGGTGCATTGAACCTACCACTATAGCTTTAAAGGATCAGCCCACTCAAATGACAAAAGAGTGGTTTTCCTTTGAACCCCTAGTGCTATCCAACTATGTGGTCAACATCACTTTTATTTGTTGAGATTTTGGGATCTGTAATGTTGGGACTTAAGTGTAGCGAATGATGCTAACATCCTGCTGTCCTCCAGGAATCATTCGTAGTTATTTATCACAGTATGAAGTCCAAAAGGAAATAAATATTTGGACCATCTCTCATGTAGACAACACAATATAACAACATAATGCTTTGTTTTGGAAGTAATCTCATTTTTTTGTTCTGTTGGTGTCTGTCAGATAAAAGAGACATTGGCTGGAAACACAGGAAGTGAAGCTTCCAACTCCGCCCAGTCTAATTCTGTTTGCTGTCAAACTGATCTGCACTGCAATTATCAGACTGAATGGTGCCTGTAGACCATAATTGCTTATTTTGTTCAATTATTTCATGAGGCTCTAGTCATTTACTTCATTCTATTAAAATATGCCAATTAGACATTATGATTACAGTTTTCACTGTATCACTTTTTCGCTGTCACTGAAAAGATGTAATACTGCTATTAGGAAAGAGCATGGGGACAGTTTAATGTTTCCGCGGCAGATTCAGTGCTGTCTTGTTTGGAATTCATACAGATCAGACAAAAGCCACATGCATTAATCTGCTTGAATTTAAATTGTAACCAAAGAGAAAAATATGAAATAGTGGTGTTCTAGTGGTTTTGAGCCCCTGAGTAAGGCACTTAACATCGGTAGTCCCTGTAGTTAGTTCACTGTAAGATGCTGGATAAGAGCGTCTGCTAAATGACAAAAATGAACAATATAATATCATTCCCGTAATAGCAAAGAATAAATAAACAGGCAAGTCTATGTCTGCTTCCCACATCCATAATTATACACACTGTTCAGTGTCTGCTACACTTATCAGACATTTTCTGGTTTTATGTCAGAGTCAAAAATTGCATTTCTGAAATTTAATTTCTGGCAAACTGAAATTGTCAATTTCAAACAATCTCATAGTTTATTCTACTGAATAACAGAAAAACATTTTTTACAAGTCTGAGCAGACCTGTGAGGCAATTTGTGACGCCGGAAGTCTTCTGAAATCAGGAAAATAATACTTGATTTAAAAGACAAACATACATGACAAGAAATCTGATCGACAGCAGACAAGGTGACAAGTTTTATTGCCATGTATCCATTTCTTTCTGTTCTTTCTTTCTAACTCAGACGACTTAGATACCAGCAAAATTAGCCCTTCCCATGTTTTACATGGTGTGGTTTATTCTGTGGTAGCCATGACCATGCTAAATGGCAAGCTGGGGAAATATTGTAACTGTCAGGTGGAGTCGCAGCGTAAAACAGCTGTGAGCGTTTATAAGAGCCTCTGTGGAAGTACTGCCACTGGGCTGATGTTTAGTTTCCACAGGTAGAAGGTTTGCACATGACTCTACAGGCTGCTGCCCTTACATACTGAGGATTAATAGGGCGTTTACTTACGCTAATGATTTATACAGACTTAAATGTGGCTAAGAACGTACAGTATAATTGGCCTTAAAAAAACCCAAGAAGAAGTAAATAAACGAGAGCAATTGTTCCTGCGTTTGTCTGTTTACTACGACTGGCGAAAATAAGGTGAGGTGAGTCACATCTAATGTGCTCTAAGTTATGTCTGTTAGTCAGAGCTGAGAGGAGTACTTAACTGTTCCCATTTATTTTCCAAGGCCATCTTTAGTTTTAGTTTTTTACCCAGCTTTCTCATTTTGCTTCTTTCCCCAAAGTGTGGATGTCAGAGCTGTGAAATCATTGAGTTGATCCACGTGTGACTGTCAGATCACAGTGGAAGACCAAACTTTGACACCAAATTTCCAAAAACGACTGTACTCATCCTTTCAACTGCTCATTTACACCAGAGCACTTCCTGGGAGGTGCCTGCTCTGTTATTATAAGTGATGCATTAGGGGAAATTCCGGATTAATGAACATATAAATATTTGGATCATTTTTGGAGTGAGGTGGCAGTTGGAATAAACATTATCCTTGTGTTAAAACCTTTTAGCGGGAGACTCATGATGAGATCTTACTGCTGGGTATGGGAATGCAAACTTTAATGGATGGCAGGCAGAGCTCTCTATTTCACTCTTTACATATCACTTATGTATTGAACTGCATGGTTTGGTTTTGTAGTTTTTAGTTTCAGGTGGGACCTAATGGATCCGTTGCTCTGCTTTGTATTATTGTGCAGCCTCAACTTGGCCACATGTTGTCCTGATGGTGCTACTAAAGGAAGAGTCTGTCTGTGATTCCAGAAATGACTTGTCAGTTTTAGTCGGGTATTTGCAGACTTGATACTCGTTCCAAATAAAACCCAATCTGATTAAATACAAACTGCTGTTTGAACATTTCTGGTTCATTGGACATACACAATAACTGGCTCTGAGCCTCCGGGTAGGAAACCATAGCATTGGAAATTCAGTTATGACAAACTTCAATATCTGCTTTACCAGGGATACTTCTTCTTGTGCTTAAGGCATAGTGCATTGATTCTACTCAATTGTAAATCCTTGGTAGTCTGAATGTTAAAGTTAATATTTTAGTGTCCAATTTGACACATGATTTTTAAACTTCACCCAATTTCTAAGGTCAGAATTTGATGAATGAATTTCTTAATGTGAATGTACTGGACACTTACACGTTCAACCTGAATTTGTGAACCACTAACAACATTCAGTATTCAGCAGTGATTACATTTCACAATTAGGTATAGGCTAGGTATACACATATAAACTGAATAAAATTAATTAAGAATATTAAATCAATTGTTTTGGTTACCTACTGCTCAAAGAGGAGGGAAACCTGCAAGCATCTATACATGATGGAGCATATGAGTGGCAACATGGAGCGATAACAAGAACTGTGTGTTGAGAAGCATCAAGAATGTCATGGCCTTTACTTACAGCTTGTCTACACCTCAGTTCATCCTTGGCCTCTTCTCTCTTAAACATCCTGTGTTTCCTCTGGACACCACAGAGTCCTGTCCTGCTTGATGGGTGGACGGTGCTACGGCATGAAGGTCAGGGAACCAGGGAGGTGTTCTTATTTATTATAATACCTCAATGTTTTGGTAGGCCAGCACCATTTCTCTAAGTGAATGGGAAGACATGGTTGGAATCTGTCACAGTCTGCTCCAATACTTCTTGCCCGGTACTTTTCCACACCCCGCCTCCTTCACATCTCACCAGCCAGCCACTCCCACCTCATCACCTCACCTTGGGATCAGGCTTCTGCCAATTGATCAAGCCCTTATTTAAGCCTCTCCCAGTCACTCACTCAGTGCCAGATTGTACTCTGTATCATGCAAGTCTTTCCAGCACTCTTCCCCAAACAGATCTCTCGTTGCCGACCCCAAGCCTGTTTTGGACCTGTCTGCCTTGCCTGTTTCCCGACCGTCCGCCCGGCCCCGACTTACCCCTTGCCTGCTACCTATTGGTTGGTCCTTGTGAATTATTATTATCATCTCGCTGTGGATCAGTGTACTCGGCTATAACCTGCTCCTGACTACTAATAAAGGTCATTACCAATTATCCTTGGTTTCCTGTGTGCTGCACTTGGGTCCACCATCGACTTGTTGTGACATAATCAGTTTGAGTTCCCTGCTTTAGTACTTATTTGGTTTGTAATCCAAGACTCGTTCAGCTTCGAACAAGTCCTCACCAACTGAGATTATAACAGCTAACCTTTAGCAACCTTTTTGATTAAACATATCAGATAAAGATTCAGCTAAGAAGGGAATGGAATTTTTAACAGCATGTGTGCCGTCATACAGGTTCAAAGTAAAAAACATAATCTAGGCTTTTATTTACAGTACGATATGCTAATAGGGCTAATATTAACAAGAACAAGGAAATAAAACAGTTGCTTTTCTGAAAGATAAAGAGAAGGTAATATGTATTTTCCAGCCAGGCCAGTTTACAGTATGTGAAAAGAGGAATGCAGAGTTAAACTTTATTTTCCTTTTGGATAGAGCCTCCATGTTTGCAGACATGCTGTGTCAAAGCACATTGAAATGAATGACAAGGTTGCTTTTGTCACACGTAGCAATCGACAGTTGTTGTTATATTAAGTATGAATTCTCCTTGTAATCCCTCCTGTTATTTCTGCAGCTATCTGTCTTATTTCTGAGTACTGACTATAAGCAGGTACTTAAACAGTGTGTATGACATCCATTGCTGTGATTGTGAGGAGATAGAAAAAACACCTGTCCATGCGTCCTCCTCTTTGCTACCAGCAGGCATCCATCACTTACTCTGTACTCAAGTAACAGTACTTTGAAATAAAATCACTGTTCCTGACATTTGCAACACATTAAAAGCCCATGATACTTTCCACTGTTACCTGACTCTTAACTCAGCCATTCTCAACAAAGCTACCGTTATTTTTCTTTCATTTATGTCACGCAGATGTTGTGTACTGGCATTGTGCACAGATGTGATGGTGTTGCATTTACGTTACATATATAAAACAAAAATAGGATTAATATTCATCTATAACAATATAACTTTTAAAAGATTGGCTTAATGTTGTGCGTCATGAGTTATGAGTCCTCAACCTGGACGCTGATGATGGTGCTCGTGGCAATCCAATGGATGTATTAAGGAGAACTGGATCCCCTGTTTAAAGACGCCGCTCCAATGAATATTGCCCACTGGGTGCATATGTAGAAAAGGCCTCCACAGGTGGGCCTCCTAACAATCCTGCCGAGGGACCCCCGATGATCTTGGTGAAGAGCTGGTTGAGTCACCAAGGTCGGATCGGAGGCTTTAATTCTATACAGTCTGCATATTTGATTGATTATTTCATATAATTGAGAGTTAGGTATTATTATTTATCATATGATATTTTATTTATTTCATGTCTTACTAATATATTTTTCCCACAAGTCATTTATTGTCAGTTAATAATAATGAATTTCAACATTTATGACTGCATTATAACTCAATAAAAACATACAGCTATTTTATTACTGAAATGATTCATTAAAATAGAAATGTCCAAATTGACAATATAATATGTAATGCTACTGCCCTATAAAGCAAAACCGAATTATGTTTGAAATATTAATAAAGCCATTAGTAAGACAAGACAAGAGTTGCAGATGAGAACATAAGGAGGCGTCTTCGTGACTGCCAGTGTGTCTTCAATAAAAACCTGGTTTCACCTTTGGTTCAGGTAAATAAAAAGTCCCAGACATTATGGAAGTGTGATGTTTGTTAAATGTTCAAGAGTTTTACCGATTTGAAAACAAATTGCAAGCTCATACATACAACATGGGGATTGATGAAATTGTTGTGGGGACAGCTCTGACCTGTCTGTGGATTGGAAGTGCAGGGTGTCACGGCTTTCAGCCTGACCACCATGCTGGAGGCTCAGACAGACATCTGAGCAGAGAAAAGCTTTGAGAGGCTGTGACACCAGCAAACAACCCCCCCCCCCCCCCCCCCCCCCCCCGCCCCATAACCCCACCCCCCAAGAGCATCCAACCTGCTCAAACACACTCTCTATATCCATCCATCCTCCCCATTTACTGGCTGAGTAAATCTCTTCTAATCTGATGAGCAAAACAGATTGGAGTCCATTTTATGTCATGATGCCACCCATCAGACTAAGAAGTGAGCATCTCTCTAAACAACAGACTTCTCCTGCATGGAGAATATCACAGTGTGTTTACTGCTCAGTTTAGCTGCTGTGAGTAATTATCCGACCTGTCAAGCTTATGACTGTTTGGTCGTTTTAGTGGTGAAATATTGATTCACAGAGATCTGACCAATATAGGCATTGTCTAGACATGTAAACATAACATTGAGCATTGACAGACTGAGGTCATTGTACACACTGTGATGCAGTATTGAACGTCCTTTTTGTACAAAAACACATGAAAACAAATCTGAAAAGTCAACTGATGACCTTTTTTTTACAGAAAGCTATCAATGATCTTCTTTATTGTGTTTATATTAAACAAGTGGGATCCTGTCAGTAAATATGTTTTTTAAATAAAAATGGATTCGATGTGTATTTAAATAGTTTTGGGTGAGAATGTCAAAGTGTCCTTGAGCAAGATACTAAGATGTAGCTGGAGAAGTGTGATGCTGCTGTACTGTGTGACTGTATGACTGTACTGCCTGCCAACTAAGCAGCTCTCCATCAGGAGTAACTGTCAGAAACCTTTCTGCCAAAAATCAATCCTTTTTAAGAATGATGGGCAACTGGAGATCTGGATTCCTCTGTCTATTTATTTCACTACCTGCTATACACAAAAAGCTTTTCTGCATGTTCTGATCTATGCAGACCAACGTTGTGGCTCCTTGTTACACACCAAGCCAGAAGGCATAACACTGCATGTGTGTGAAAGCCATGGATGTATAAGGAGAACTGGAGACAGGACCCCGTTCATTCATATGGCATATTCATGTTGCTTGACTGCAGAGTGATAAAATGACCTGGATCTTGGGGTGATCTTCCTCATCCTTGGGCCCAGAGAACAAGTGCACTAGTTTCCTCTTGCCCTCTCCGAGCCGCTCAGCCCCAGGCTCATTCACATGAACGGAGGAGGGAAAATAATCTGCTCTCAAGACCTAATGATTTAAATACACGCTATTTAAGCATACGTACTGAGAAGTTGATTTACCTAAAAGCAAATGATCCATTATTTAATTTGTCTTTTTTCAATGTAAGTCTATGAGAAAAAGTATTTTTGGGCCCATTACACGACAGACTCGGGAGTTGTATTTCCACGGTTTATGGAAATTTGCTTCAAAGCCCAGCACTATTTCCCGTGGGCTTGTTGTAATCAGACAGCATCTGTACCTCTTGCTCCACCGAAATACTGTGTTCACCAGCAGCCACTGGTCTCATTCCATCCTTAACATACACACACCGTCTGTCACATGTCGGTATCTTCATTCCTTCCTCCTCCAGCAGCTCTGTACGGAGCTAAGGTTCCCCTGGGCCACACTGATGTGGAGTCCTCTCGTGTTTAGGAACAAAGTCTATTCTTGGCAGCCAGCCGTGTTCACTCAATCAGCCATAATGTTAGATTCAGTGTGAAAATTATTTCCTAACCCCCTCTCCACAGTCCAACAAGGAAATCATATTTTCTACACTGTATTTTCCACAGGGAAGTGTGATATAGATGCAGCTGCTATTTGCTATAAATGGTGTCTGGATTATCCTGAAGGTAGTGAATGTCCTAAGAATTATTATTATTTTTTAATAAATGAACAACAACAGAGTTTGTACTTGTACGATGGAGAGTAGAAAACACGTTTTGTCCTTCTGACCAAACAACTTAAGACCCATGTAACAGATGACGGTGTGCTACGCAAACATCTTTACATCTGAGGTAATCCTACATCTCAGCCTTTAATGTGTTTGGCACTGCAATCGCCTGACATGTGTTAGGCTATGATGTTCAATTATGTTTTGTGAAACACTTTGCGTGTGCAACCCAATGGATGAAAGACACTATACAAATGAGATGCTGCTGCTGATGATTAATATGTCAACACATTTATTAATATAATTATAACTTTTCATAACTTGTAATTTTTGGTCAAAGGTCACATTACATGATTGTATACAGTATGTGGTTGTGCAGTTCATGTATTTCCGTAGCTGCCTGACAGAAGTATCGACTCAGTTCCTACACAACTTCAGGAGTTCTGCTTTACTCTCACTGAGAGGAAATGCATTAGGATGGACCAGTTTCTCTGTTTACGTCATTCATTGATACATTTCCATAATGTCTTAATCCTGTTCATGATCGTGGGAAACTGGAGCCCATCCCAGCATGCATAGGGCAAAAAAGGCAGGAAAGCACCCTGGACAAGTCATCATCTATTGTAGGGTAAGATAAACACTTTAACAGCTAGAGACAATTTACACTCTCACCTGAGCTGCACATCGCTGCATGTCAAATAAAGACAAAAACACATGTGTGAAAGCTCCACACGGAACAGGCTAGGGCGGGCTCAGGCACTGTGCCATCCCCACAGTGTGTTGAATAAACACTTAATACATGAAAGTCAGTTTACCGACATGAGGAACAGTGGTAGGTCTTTTCAGCGAACCATTCTGGGCCAAGCACCCTCCTTTGGGAATGGCCAATTTATACATACAGTGTTGACAGATAGGAACATTTTGATAGTTACTAACAGAACTTCCATCTGTCCTGTCCAGCACAGTAAGTATGGTCTGTTTAGGGGCCCCACTAGGGCCAACTGGGGCCATTTCTGTGTGGAGATTGCATGTATGTTTTTCAGCAACAATACCTGACCTAATGACATAGGGAGGTTGGCAGATTACATGTTGTTTTGTTCTTTGGCTTGTAATTACAAATTCATTTCAGACCCTGTGGACTCCTCTAATACCTATAAATCCAAACTTCTGATTAGAAGAGTTTCAACTTAATAACTAAAGCTGTGGTTGTTTTGTTTCTATTTTTCCAGGTTCTGAGATTTCTGTCTCCACCGCAAGACAATAGATGATTTAGTTTGTGCTGCTCTCAGTTAAATGATCTACAATAAGTGATCCGCTTTTTATTAACTGTAGCTGCAATCAATCAATAACTTCATGTTATGTAAAGATATTGTAGAAAGCAAGAATGTATTCTATTTCTACACTTAAAAATAAATATATATTGATGTTGTTGTATGGCGCGTTGGAGAGGTATATAAAGTGCAGTAATAAGTCCTGACAGCAGCGAGTGAGTGGGCTTCTCTATATTTGAAGAATGTAAAACTACATTACAAAACTTTAATTTGCACCACCGGTGCAATATTACAGATTGTCCACAGATTGTCTTTAATGAATATTGAGGATAATACATTTGAGATTTAAATATCAGAGGAGAAAATATGTTTTTGTATGAGTTTACGATTTTGATCTAAATAATACTTTCAAAACTGACAACAGAAAAGTCAGAGTTTTGAGGCTGAAACAAAATATGACATTATACTTGGTGGGACACAGCAGTGTTGTGCTTATCTGTTGTTTAGGCTCTGCTCCTTACATGTGATGAAATTTGCCTGCAGTCATGGCCCGGGGCTAAGGCTGCCCTAGAGACAAAAGAAGACGGGCTGCCACCATCATGTTTAACCACCCCTGACACATCATCGCCCTTATTGTGCCTCTCAATCTGAACACACACATACACACACACACACACACACACACACACACACACACACACACACACACACACACACACACACACACACACACACACACACACACACACACACAGCAGCAGCAGCAGCAGCAGCAGTCCAGGGCAGCAGTGCTGGAGCACCATCTGTCAGCCTGGTGTCAAGTGGCCCTTGTCTCCAGTGATTATGAGAGCTCCTGCTGCCTCAGGTGGACCAGCTCACCCATCTAGAGGGGCCAGGCCAGGCCATATGGTCTGTGTGGTGCACAAGGGGGCACCCAGGGGAGGCAACTCCCCTCCCCTGCCACTGGACAGCATAGACAGCCTCCGCCTGTGACTGTCTGCTGAGATGACGGTGAAGGACTTGACAGACATCATTCAGAGTTTCTGAGAGACGCAGAGGACGACTGTGAGGGAGGGCAGTCACTCAGGTCACAGCCAGCCTGTTATTACTGTTATTTTATAAACATGACAGAATTATGAAAATTAATATTCAGGGTATTCTGGAAATCCAAATTAACATGAAAAACACTGCTTATGTCCTTAATGAAAGGGACAATCGAGTATAGTCATGGATACTGAAGTAGTAACAAAAATCCAAATATTGCATTATATATACAGTATATATACAGTATGTATATATATATATATATATATGTTAGAACACATGTTTGTTTGTATAGGCACAAGTCAGATAGAACACTAAGCAATATTTTTAAAATTAGCACACTTTTGCTTAAAATAATAAATGCCTTAAAAATAGATTTTGACAGTTCAGGTAATAAGGCGAGTCCCTTTGAGGTCAGGTGGTAAATTAGTGGTGCATATTCCCACATAATCCTATTACCCCAAGTACAATGAGCCTGAGGCCCGTGGCATGTGTCAGCACGGTTGGAAGTCCAGCCTGGTCTGGACAGTGCTGCACTTTTGAGGGAAAAGAGTCCCAGAGAGTCCACAATTGAGGAATCCAGTTTTAGGTAACCCTGCTGTAGAGTATACAGTGCTGCAGAGAAGAGATGCAGCATGACCTGCAGACAGGTCAGACAGGAGTCAGTGGCACAAACTACATCACCAAGCTTCATTCATTGTTGTCCAAAAAACATTTAAAACACATCAGTGAGCCACACTGTTGCACTGGCTGACATGTTCCCTCATTACCATCAACACACACTGTACTTTATTATTTTTATTTAACCTTTATTTAACCCGATAAAACAATTTGAGATAAAAAACAAACAAACAGGCAAATTGTACAATGGCGATATGGCCAAGAAAGCAGCAAAGTCATACATCGTGCACATGTCGATGACATACATACAATACAATACAAAACAATTCCTACAAAGGCGACAGAGCAAAGACTAATGTCCACGTATCTACAAAAGAGGTAAGTGTCAATGTCACATACACTGTCCTGCGAAGACAATCTTCACCAGAAGACAACATGTGTATTACTCCACCGCAGAAAACGGTGTTCAACAAATGTTTCCTCCTGTTTGATTAATGTTTGATAAAAACACCAGAGGAAATCTCATTTAGAAAATTAAAAAAGGCAATAAGAACAGTGAAGAATAACGCCAGCCTTATCCTCTAACCATACTATAGTTGCCATGCTCAGATATTGTAGAAAGAATATTTTAAATGTTCCTATTGGATGTTAAAAATAATTGTCATTGAATATAATGTGAATCGCCCTAAACCGTTCTGTCTGGCGATTGGGTTGATATGCTTCGTATTTCATGTAAACACTTACAGTGACCAGCTTTGACAAGGTCATATAGTGTGGCTCATGTAGAGGTAGGATTATAGTAGTTGATTTTGTTCAGCTTTCTTCTACTCAGTCAATGCTTCTCCGTTATGCAGCTAGTTCTCCGATGGAGCCTTGTGACTATCAACAGCAGAAGAGAAGCCGTGAGCGTCGTGTTGTAACGGATCGCCACCTGTCACCATGTATTTTCACACAGCACAGCCGTGTGAAAATACATATTTCTTATAGGTGTGATAAATGATTTGTGTTGTAGTAAAAGCCAGTGAGCTGGAACTGCCAAGCACATCTGTTTGTTAATCACACATGACACATGTTGTGTGTTCATCTTGCTGCAAGATTTACATCATCATAAGTGGAAACAGAAAATAAAAAAATCTTATAGATAAATGTTTGTTCTAATATTAATATAGTTTTTTATTGTAATACTATAGTATAGTACAGACTCAGAACTAAACCTGCGTGAAAGTCTCTTTGTACAGTATATACAGAAATGTATTGATGGCTGATTGGCTTCTCGCAAATAATTACCAATAAAACCCCAAATATGTCAGTTACTATAGCTACCAAATGTAGCAGTTATTTTATAATACATTTCACAAACATGACACTATTATTAGAAAAGCAGTCAGAACGTTGTGTGGTTTTGTCCTCCAGTGTTTAAACTTGTGACAACAGTGTTGTTGACAAATTACAAGGCTTGTCAGTGTGGTGGCTTTCAGACACATCAGCTGTGATTTTCCTCTTCAACACTCAAGCTCTACTTTCATAAATACAGTCTTTCACTGCATCCCAAACTGTAATCAGAGCACGCTTTCCATTGAAGTCCATGGACTGCTGGGCTGAGACACACACACACACACACACGCACACACACCCTCACGCACAGATACACACACACACACACACACACACACACACACACACCCTCACACACAGATACACACACACACACACACACACACACACACACACACACACACACACACACACACACACACACACACACACACACACACACACACAGAGAGCTATAGAGGAAGAGAATAAAGGAATACAGGGATGTAAACAGGTACAATATCCCATGGGAGTCAATAGGATAATAACAGTAACAATATTAGGCTTAATTTGTACAGCCCTTTCTAAAATTGTTACACAACGAACACAGTTGGCACTCAAACCCATATAACATAGTTGAATATGTGATTTCAAGAATATACATTTGATTAAAATGAAACTAAACGACTTGTCTATAGTTTTCCTAGTGCTCCAAATGAACCATTCATTTACTGTTTGTATTCCTATTAAAATGATTACATTTGACCTGTTATTGGACATGTTGCCCTTTTCTTCTTTCATTTTATATTAACATTTTATTCAAACTGTGCTCCTTCTGTCTTTCTTTCTCATCAGACTTTTCACAATATTATTAGTTATTTTAACAAATGTATGTTCTTCGCCATGTGGTTGCCTTGTGCATCATATCTTTTTGGTCGTTTCTACATTTTCTACATGTCATGCATGAAGACAGGTAAGATTCAGCCTTTCCTCATAAGAACATTACAGTAAAATATAAATCAGACTTTAACCAGATCAAGCAAAGGGCCCTGGATGGACCATTCATTGACAAATACTGTATTTCCTGTGTACGAACATAGTGTTGCTGCTTATAGGTCTCACTTTAGTCTACATGCTTAAAATTTATATTTACAATATTTCAGTGCCATGGGAAATGGCAATACATCACAATAATGGGGGGGGGGGGGGGGGGACCAAATCCTGCTCCGGGCTCCCAAAGGTCTAGGGCCGGTCCTGATGTTCTGCTGTAAAGACAAGTTTCTTTGTACAGCCTTCAACATTCACTTTTACAAATCGCAAAATTTATAAAAGTGAATTACTTCACAAAACAAAAAAAGAAAATAAGATAAAAAGAAATACAAGACAATAATTAATGAAGTAAAAAAGGTAAATACAATAAAAAAATTAAGCAAATCCTTTGTTTAAAACACTGAAAGCAGAAACGATTAAAGAAAGATTCTGATGATGTGTAACAGGCAGGTTATCACACAGCGTTGGTCTTAACAGCAAATATTCATTCACCCTTTGTCTTAAGAGTTTTCTTGGGACAAGGAAGGTCCCTGTCGTCTCCTAAGGACTTCAAAAAGCAGTGACACAAGAAATACACCTTCCTCGTCCCCCTCTTATCCTGACAGTGCTTCTCTACCCCCTGACTCTGATGTAATCTACTCCATTCTCTACTCTGCTCCTCTCTACGTGTGTCCATTGCACTTTGCGCTCTGCACTACTTTTCTACATTTGACACTATTTTATGTGTTTATGATGTTTTCTATTTTCTATTCTATAGTGTGTTATCTACATTAAAACATCACAAGTGTTCACATATGAAGATTTGAGAACCACCTAAGCTTATATATTCACAAGTGAAATGGTGTTTATGTGACATATCTGAAAGTTGAAATTCTATTAAATTGCACTCTGCTCTGTGTCAGTCAGAGCTCTCCATGCAGGTTATTGACCATGCAAAGCAGACATCTGTGCTACTCTGTGCACACAGTTACAGACAATAATTATAGAGATTATATTAATACTCAGCATTTGTAAATCATACTCTGGCATTGGATAGGTTGGACTCTCCCGGAAAATAGGCATTCATAATATGATTATACTGAGAAAGAATATTTGCAATTTAAAAATAAATTTTCACACAAGATCTTTTCGGTAAATTACAATTGAGGATATAATGACTGAGTGGATATGTATTCCCTGTCCATCTCACTCAGCACATACGAGATGTATATCAGTGATACAAGAGAAGACTATTTATACATTATCACTATAGCCAAAGTAGAATAGGCTTATTTTTCCACGCGACTCTAAACGCAGACAATTCCATTTTCCTTTAAAAATTCTATTGTAAAAGACTGCTGGGGGTCTCTGTCTGATGCTGTTGTGTGTTTACGGCGTGAGTGGTTACTGACACAAGAGGGCGTGTTGGTGTGTGTCCGAGCGGCTCTGCGGGTCCCGGCCTGTCACTGCTCTGATTTAGGGCTCACACCATCAGCTGCTCTCTGCTGCAGGTCCATGTCCATGTCCTAGGAGGGATGTTTTCGTAATTTTTAACCAAAGAAATATCTAAACAAAAATGCGTTGTTACTGAGCTCACAACAAGGCTGTTTTTTGATTTTCTTAAAAGTTACCATAGTAAGGATACGAGTTTTGTTTAATTATCTGACAGCAGCACAAGGCAATATTTCAGTAATAGACAGGCTATGCTCGCGTTTAAAATCTGCGCCTTATAAACTCGGTGCAATATGTTTACGTCATGTCTCAATGCTTTGACTATGGCCAATATAAATCCACATCCTGTACGACCTTGTTCAAGAGTGCATGTCCAGGAATGTTTTGCTATGGCATAATGTATGTCCAGTTCAAATTGAAAGTTAAAACAAGAGATGAAGTATGTGTTTTCCTTTATGGAAAACACTCAGTTGACCATGTAAACATTAGTCCACTCAGCACCAATAGCGCACTGAAAAAATAAGAGAAAAGATTAATAGAACAGAAAAGAGCAAAGCAAAGCTGGAAAACAAATGATATGCAGCAATAAGTGTGCCAGCGTGTGTGTGTGTGTGTGTGTGTGTGTGTGTGTGTGTGTGTGTGTGTGTGTGTGCGTGTGTGTGTGTGTGTGTGCGTACGTGCGTGTGTGTGTGTGTGTGTGTGTGTGTGTGTGTGTGTGCGTGGTTAGTGCTGGTCAGGGTCTGCACAGCCAATCAGCTGCTCATGCAGATGACGTGCTGCTGTCCTACGTCAGCCCCGCCACTTGTCAGGATCAGAGCTCCACACACACCGGCAACAAACACATACACACACTCCCTCTCTGAGCCGGACAGCAAAGCCCCTGGCCCGGCAGCCCGGCAGCGGAGGACACATCCAGGCTTCCAGGCGCCGCAGCCCGCTGTGACAGTGGACCTAACATCGCCTTACTTTGTGGACATGGGAGACATGGGGGATCCGCCGAAAAGTAAGACACTTGTGCGGTGTTGGGATACGATTCTGGAACTAAATTCATCCCAACTTGAGAGTTGATTTTTTTTTGTGTTGTTTTTCCTGTTGACATAAATGGCCTATTAAAGTATTTGGTATAAAATAGGCTATTGAATTGAAAATTAAAAGTGAAGCTTAAAGTCAGCGGACGTTATCTACAGACTTTTTTCCACAAAAATGTGGCTCATATAGCCTATAATATTAATAAAATCAATCATAACAATAACGAAAACAATAATAATAATCATAATAATAACGATATCGATAAATATTTTAAGTCCATTTGATACATTATTAGGTCTACATTAGTCAGCGGACAGTTGTGAACTGTGTATGATGTGTCCTGCTCATGCTGGTCTTCCAGAGAAGCGGCTGATATCTCTGTGCGTGGGCTGCGGGAACCAGATCCACGACCAGTACATCCTGCGGGTCTCCCCGGACCTGGAGTGGCACGCCGCCTGTCTCAAATGTGCTGAGTGCAGCCAGTACCTGGACGAGTCCTGCACGTGCTTCGTCAGGGACGGAAAGACTTACTGTAAACGGGACTACATCAGGTAGGACGGCCGGGACGGGACGACCCTCTTCACATAGACTCGACAAGAGCTGAAGCTGCACGGCGATTGGAATTATTATATATTTTTTTTAATATTTTACAATATTATATTTAGTATATGGGACGAATTCTAGGCCACATGGATCCCTGATTTCAGTGGGTTAAAATCATAATTTAACATTGTGATCATAATCGTTTTTACTGCTATAACAACTTGTAGACCGTGCATCATTACAATAAATATACTTCAATGTCTCATGTTGATGCATTTTTTTTAAAAACATTGCACATTAGGCCTACATAAATCGAATCAATTATTCCGATCAGACTGTAGAATCCTATGCGCCATGCTTTGTGATGGAGCTGAAGAAAATAAAAATAAACATCATTCAACTCATTTTGTGATACAGTCTGTAAATAACTCACTGATTCGGTGTCATCACAACACGTTAATAAGTATTCAATTACAACTTAAACAGGCCTTCAGTTATAGTCTAATGACACAATTATTATTAAAGCTGTATTCAAATAAGTCACATTATAGATAGTGTCAACCAGAAAAACAACAAAAGTTTATTATAATTATATTATTGTGAGGTAGCCTATATCATAAACAGACTTACATGTACTATAACTGCTAATGTAATACTACTTATACTGCCAATAATAATAATAATAATAATAATAATAATAATAATAATAATACCTTTTATATTGTTTTGAAATTATTGCAACATAAATAATGCAAATGCCTGATAGCTCATCAAAAACTATTTACTTTTTATGACGACTGCTATAGTTAATATTATTATTATTATTATTTTTTTTTTTTGATTATTATATTTTTAATTCATATTATTATCAAGCCAAATTATCAATCGTCTTATTTATGTCGTACTGTATATTTTATTATTTGATTTGCTTAAGTGCCCACGCTGCCTGCAGATCTGACCGTGTGTGTGTCCCGCAGGTTGTACGGGATTAAATGCGCTAAATGCAATATCGGCTTCAGCAAAAACGACTTTGTGATGAGGGCCCGCTCCAAGGTCTACCACATCGAGTGTTTCCGCTGTGTGGCCTGCAGCCGGCAGCTCATCCCGGGTGATGAGTTCGCTCTGCGGGAGGACGGGCTCTTCTGCCGGGCCGACCACGACGTGGTGGAGCGGGCCAGTATGGGCCCTGGAGACCCGCTCAGCCCGCTGCACCCCTCCAGACCGCTGCAGATGGCAGGTAATGTCCCGGGCAGTGGGAGACAGGACTGTTAATGCTGGAAAACATACAGTGTTATATAACTTGCTTGACCTGGCTGCGACTTTTTTCTTCTTCCGAAGTTCCGAAGCCTTTTTCCGTAACTGGATTTTGATCAGGTGCTCCTTAAAAAACGGATTCTCCGACTTGACGCTCCATAAGACACAAGAGTGTGATGTTTCACGTTCTGAACTGCACCTCTTGTATTTCACATTGCCACTAAATGTTAACTGTGCGCAGTGTTGTACAGGTCGAGCATGTAATGTCAGAGTGATTTACTGGCCACATCTGATCTATATTTTAATGTAAATGTCATGCAGTCACATGCAGGGACGCTGCTCCCGGTGCCGTAACTAACAAGTGGAGCTTTCCTGCTTTCATATTTGACTCGCTGAGGTTGGACTGGTTCCGTATTCTCCTCCCATAGATAGGCTAGGTTTTGTCTTTTACATTTTCTTTTCTGCATACCATTGTCCTGTCAGGCCAGGCTCGGTAGATTAGATACAGTGGGCGCTGCTGTCAGAAATACACCAAGTTATCACTGCTGGAGGAGGAGTGCGAAACATCACTAAGGCTCCGGGTTGCCGTTGGTCTAAACTAGAAACGCTACGCGGTGCTGTGCATGACTGGAGAGAGTTCGAGTTTCTTTTCTAGAAAAGATTAGTTTGTCCTCGTGGTTTTTAATGTAGGCTATATTTTGACCTAGGACCAGAT
This sequence comes from Cottoperca gobio, assembly GCF_900634415.1. Classification (NCBI taxonomy): domain Eukaryota; kingdom Metazoa; phylum Chordata; class Actinopteri; order Perciformes; family Bovichtidae; genus Cottoperca; species Cottoperca gobio. The sequence continues at coordinate 27,953,570 of NC_041363.1, read as the reverse complement.
GAGTCAATCAGAGCTTCGCTGTTCTCCTGAAATAGGGTTGTATATAGAAGTAGTTTACAACGGGACTATTTTCAGCAGAATGGACAAACGTCTATAAAAATGTAGAATTTTGCTGCATTATTATGCAAAAACAAACGTCAGCAGCGTTGTGTTTGTAAAGTGTGTTATAAATAAAACAGACAGATTTCTATCAGGATGATTAAAATGGACTCGTAGCCGAACTGACACAGTTGTGCATCATGTGCTGCAGGAACATGTACACTTCTGTAAACTCATAAACCTTGTCCTTCCACATAATTTCTAATTTTTATTTGGGACAGACAGGTTAATTGATGTTGCCTTCCCTGGGTTGTTTTCCCGTCCTTTCTCAACAGCAGAACCAATCTCGGCCCGGCAGCCCGCGCTGCGGCCTCACGTCCACAAACAGCCGGAGAAGACCACCCGGGTCCGGACGGTGCTAAACGAGAAGCAGCTTCACACGCTGCGGACTTGCTACAACGCCAACCCGAGGCCCGACGCCCTAATGAAGGAGCAGCTGGTGGAGATGACCAGCCTCAGTCCTCGGGTGATCCGGGTCTGGTTCCAGAACAAGCGGTGCAAGGACAAGAAGAGGAGCATACTGATGAAGCAGCTGCAGCAGCAGCAGCCCAATGACAAGACGGTAAGAAGACGGGCCAGTCTTTCATATTGACAGCAGGCCTATGCTGGACTATGATGGAGTAGACTACGTTATGCATTTAGAACGTATGTATTGTACAGACACTAAACGTTGCAACTCTACATTATAAATTACCATGCTAGCCCCGGAGTAATTTGAAGGTAGCCTCTATTTAAGCGGCTTGACCGATAAGCCAAGTCCAGTCAATTTCATCCACAAAGCCCCAAATCACATTTGTGTCAGAGCAAACGGCAGAGCGATGTGTCGGTACCGAGGTGTAGGCCGAGCTGTTTGGGCTCCGAGCGTTATGGACGACCCCACAAGACTGTGAGGTCAGAGAGTAAAACACACAGAAAGTTCTCACCACACGCACACGCACGCACACACACACACACACACACACACACACACACACACACACACACACACACACACACACACACAAGTATTAATCCGTCTCTCTGTTTATTTGTTTGCTTGCTTATTGATTGTTCTGCTGATTGACTGGTGGATTCATTTCAGATGCCCCCCTCCCTTTCCTCCTCCTCCTCCACACACGCACACACACACACACACACACTCACACACACACACACACACACACACACACACACACACACACGCACACACACACACACACACACACACACACACACACACACGCACACACACGCACACGCACACACACACACACACACACACACACACACACACACACACACACACACACACACACACACACTATCATCTGTAATATCCCGCAGTGGACGATGTGTATCTGGGTGCTGACCACCACCCGTCCTCTTACAGAACATCCAGGGAATGACGGGCACCCCGATGGTGGCGGCCAGTCCAGAGCGGCACGACGGCGGCATCCTGGCCAACCCGGTGGAGGTGCAGAGCTACCAGCCGCCCTGGAAGGTCCTCAGCGACTTCGCCCTGCAGAGCGACATCGACCAGCCGGCCTTCCAACAACTGGTTTGTCTTTTTTCTTCTTCTCTAAACCATCAAGTCTCTCATGCTTGAAATGTATTTATTTATTGCAAAATTAGAAATTGAATTTCTATTCTGAATATTTGACATGCATTGGTTCTTCAATTCAGAAAAATGTAGTGGGCACTAAAATTATGTAGACTGTTGCAACCTACATTTACTAAATTGATTGTTTCGCCATGTCCTCGGACCTTTGTTATTCAAATGAATAATGTTTCCATAGACATTAAGATGAGCATAATCACGTATTAAATGACAGGATGGTTTCATGTTGGTGCAGATGTTTTCTGAGTTTTGTTTATGCCCTCCACTACTGATGTTAGGGATCTCAATAGTTTTCTATTAGGTTCATATCTTCAGATAAAGCAAGGCCTGTTTATGACTTGGCCAAGACGCTGCTTCTCATGTAGAAAACCTAACACAGGACCAATGATGGATTTGAACCCTTTGTAGATATATTTACTTTATCGTTATCGTTTTTGTTTTGGAGTGACGCGTCTCAGACAGCATCACATAATCTCCGGAAATCACCTGAAATGTGTTCAAACTAAAACGCGCTGAGGCTGTAAATCAATCAATCAAACCTTTATTTCATCTCGGGAATAAACGGAGGTGAAGACCTCATTTACAATATAGCCGAGTACAAAACAACGTCACGCCTTTCTTTGCCACATAAACACAATATTAGGGATTAATACAAGAACTGGAAGGTGATACGCAATTCATCCGTTCTGAAATCTGAGCTGTGTTAAAACAAGAACAATATTGTTATTTATGGATTGATTAAACATTTGGAATTATTTCATTTAGACAAGGTTAAATACAAATGAATACATTAACCGCAGCAGAATGCTTCCCTTGTACCTCAGCTATGGTCTTGCAGCTATGGTTTATATAAATACATATATATATATTTATTTTTTTGTTCTTCTATCCCATTATCTATGTAGGCTACTTGTTGTGTTCTAGAGGTCTGGATATGTGTTTTCCAACCTTACAGGCAGCGGCTGGTTTTCCCTTTTCTAATATAGGCTGCAATTATAACGCAGTCAATAAAAAATATATAATCCATCAGAGCGAACATCAAGTTTGCTTTTCTAAATTAAATTACTGCCCCGTTGCAGGGTACACATCAATCTACAATTAATCTACTGCAAAGATCCTTGGCAATCAAACTCTGACACTGATAACAAACTGTTCACTGTGATGGATTTCACACAAACATCTAAGTTTCAAGTCTTTGCAAGTTGATTTTTATTGGTATATAAAGCCAGAGAAATGAGCAAGCTTTGGAACAACTGAACACTAATGTAAACGATAGCTGTGTGTAAATGCACTAACACATGCGTGTGTCCATAGCCAGCTTTTGGTCTGTGCCTCCATCCAACTTGGTGAGAATAATAATGCGCATTTCCAGTTTTCACTGTGACACAAACTCCCCTGTGGTGTGGCTGGATGTTTCTGACCGCTGCTGCATGTGTCCCGCAGGTCAGTTTCTCGGAGGGAGGACCGGGGTCGAACTCGACGGGCAGCGAGGTAGCGTCCATGTCGTCTCAGCTTCCAGACACGCCGAACAGCATGGTATCCAGCCCCATCGAGGCCTGAGCAGACGCTGCAAGGACGGACTGAAGTGAACACACACCCTGTTCATCCCATCCCTCCCGACTGCACCAAACAACCCCCTGGTTGTATTTTGACACTGTGAAGACAATCATGGGATTTTACCACAGCCACATTCTAATGTCCATGCAGAAGAGACGGACGGATGCGTCGTCATGGCCGGTGCTGCACGTTCACACGCCTGGTTACAGTTGCCAAAACGAGAAGACATGAACCTGACTCCATCTTTAAATGGGACCTCTGAGAAGGAGAGAGACTAAATCGTATACTTGCGAAATGCTGTGCGCTACTTTGAATAGAAACATTGACTGGTGATTTTTTAAATTCGATTCACGCACCTCATAGTATAATAGACCATTTGGAGTGGAACAGCACTGCTTTTCTTCATTTAATTACACGATTTCTTTCATGACCCAAGTACTAAAGCATTTGCAACAAGGTATACCTCTATTTTGCCACAAGCTTCGTGGGACATTTGTGTGAATCAGTGTCCGTCCGAGAATTTTTTTTCTTTCCCAAAGATGTGTATAATTAAGTTAAAAAATACCGTTAGCTCTGGAAGAAAATGTTTCGTTTGTTCCCGTGCAACAAAATTTATTTATTATTTATTGTCGAAAAAATTTGCCACCTTTTGTGTAACTTTCTTAACTGAAGTAAAAAGAAACAAAAAAGATTGGAGTTTGGTCTGTGAGTTTTCTATCACAATTTTATGTTTTTAATAATCTACAATATACAGAATAGGACAATAGGAGAGTCCAACTGTCTTTAAAGTGTTTTTCTTTCTCTTTGTGAATATACACACGTGAGGCGGAACATCAGATCTATTAAATGGCTTGATGGATATGCTGTGGTTAATTGGGTGTCATGTTGGTGCAGATGCTGTCTCAGTTTACCTGTTGGCTGCCTCCCTGCTTTAGAACAAACTCCACTGTAAAACATCTCCTGTTTAACAAAGCTTCAGACTCCTAAAATCTTCTTTTCTTGAAACAAAGTGATCAAATCTGACAGTGAAATTAGATTATTTTAAATTGATGAATCCCTTTCAAGAAATGTTTAGAACCAAATGTCGTCTTGGTTTTAGTGCTGTCATCTGTCTTCATGTTTACAAGACAGAGATATTGTTTTAGAAGATTCCAACTCAATGGAAACTGCTCTGGGAACAAGGACAATACTGTCCCCACAATGGCAAATGTTCATGTTTTAAGAACAATCTGAAATGAAATGAGCTCAGATATGCCTGGCTCTGTGGCTTTTTGTCCTCAAACAGCCAACTGTTTATTTCTAACAGCCGGATTAGAAATAAATACAAATATTAAACTCAAAGGGAGGCAATATATAGTCTGACCTCTCTATCCCATACAAGAACAACATATGCTGTTTGCTGGGATTTATATTTTCTATTACAAAGCTTTGTCAGAAGTTGCTGTTTTTATTCTTTAACTATAACAAACACCAAACAGAAGAATATTTGGAATCACAATTGATGATGATGAGCGTGTTAAAACTTGGGAGACTCCACTGATCCTCTGTGTGATTTTAACCACCGCTATGTAAAGAAAATGTGCCAAAACCATTTTCTTTTTTAAAGCTGTTGTGTGAGGATCTGTATGAGCGTATCTACGCTCATGAGAAGAGAGCTCAGGTTCCTCATCTCTAAAAGAAAAAGAAAAAAACCTCATCAGGTAATGTGATCAGGTAATGTTTCAATATGTGAAAAATCAGGTTTTAAACTGTTGGCGTGTATTACTGTGCACGCTGACAGATGTCTGAGGTGTACAGTCCTCATCCTAAACCTTAGAAATCTGTCCTTTACTTACACACTGATCACTCTTCATCAGGTTGTTTATTGAAATATGGATAAAAAAACCCAGAGAGTGACATGAGTTGATAATATAATTCTGTCAGTGCATCACTTTCACCGTTGCTCTGCTTAATGCTGCTTAATTTATTCCACAGTGCATCAGCCTCCCTCCAGTCCCGTGAGCTTTCCGTGCAGCAACATACTGTATATCAGCAGCTTCCACAAAGCTCCATCTTACCTGGAAGTTAACTTTTGAAAAACAAAAAAAAAGCTAAATCAAATTGTGTCTCCAGGATGACCGTCCCTCTGCAGGTAAATGCACTCATTAGGGACTCTTAAAATCTAGCACATATTAAAAAACAAATTATACTTGTTAATTCCATTGTTATAACTATTCAAAAATAGCTTATTTGCCATAAACATCACACAACAACACAAACTGCCTACAGATCTCATTGTTGTTTTAATTGATTAATTAAGACAGGGCTCTGAACACACTGTGTTGTTTTTTTCAAAATGTTCTTCCCCTTCAGGAATCAAGCCCGAGAAAGATTTTGAAAAGGATCACCAGGAAATCAGCTGTTTTTGTCATGTTATCTTAACACAAGCGGATTATACAGTGCACATGTCATTGTATGGCAGAAAATAAGGCTGCTAAAAATAGGATTACAGAGATTTCAATCATTTGAATTTGAAAGTAACCTTTTTCAGGACAGATGGATGCCCTGTGTAAGAGCTTACTTAAAATTAGTGGATGAGGAAAAGCTGACATGCTGCTGCTTTCTGGGACTTCAAGAGAAGGATGATACATGCATCCGTGGGACAAGAACAGAGGACAAGCTAACAAAGAGCAAAGCATTTTCTACAAAGTCAAACATGAGGATGCAACAGTCATTAACTGCAGCATATTCAGTGTTTCTGCGCAATGTTGGAAACTGAAAATATGTTTGAATCCAGCTTGAGTCTAACGGCAAACAAATGACTGAGGCTATCATTCAGATTCAGCGCTTCACTACTTCTGGAATAGTGTTCCTTCCTCTTTAAATCTTACATTGTCATTGTGAGCGCCTGAATATTTCTTACAATAACATGTCCAATTGTGACTGAGACTGATTTGACAAATGTCCACTGTAGATTTTTACTACATGTTTACTTTGTAGATGTTTTAGTAGAAAATAGAAGGAGAAGAACTTTTCAAAACAATACTGTTTATTAGTGCTGGAATGTGACTGAAAGAGGTGCCAGTGCTTTGAACACATGAGCGTTTTAGTCATGATAACATGACTACATTACAAAAACACACACATTCAGTAATAACATATAATTACGATGCAGGTTATTGCAGCAAGTGAAATAATGGAACACTGTAAATGTCCTTCATAGCAGGAACTTTAATGTACAATATATGGATAAAGGATAAAAGCTTTGTATGTAGTTGTCCAGAAGAAGAAGGCTTCATCAAATCCAATTGATGCCATTCATTGGAACTAAGACTTATTTAATATGACCTTAAGAGTAATTCTGAATAGAAAACCATTATGCTTGTGCAGGATTTGTTTCCAACTGAGAATCAAATGAAATGTCATGTGGACATTTAGTGTGTGACCATGAAGGAGGGACTCTGTGATACCACAAATAGCACCTGTAGCCTTGGTGTGGTTTGCACTGCAGCTACTGACTGAAGTTAGAAATAGGCAAAGTTACAGCAGCATTTACATTTAATGAACATCTCTTATCAGTTGGGGGAGTTTCCATTGAGTCATAGTCTTCATTCTTTTTTCCCACGGCGTTATGAACACATTTCAATGAGGCAACTGTTTTAATTTTGGCTTGGTAAAGTTTCTTCCCTTAGACTTGTGCACACCATTTAACACGAGGTTATGCTATGCTATTAAAGGTACAGAAGCTGATATGCCAGTACTCAATACTGGTGAGTATCTGACAGAATCTGCACAATTTCTAATTGTATTTTACCGATATAAAGACAAGATAACCAACTCTGGGGCAGCTATGCTATGAATCTGAATCATTGCATAACATCATCAATGAATTCACAAATGACAAAAACATTTGTACAATCAATGTGTAAGACAATATTTGAGAGCATGCTGTAACAGACATGAAAGCCTAGAACAAGTTCGGAGTGAGCGAGGACAGAGGGCTTTATCTTCGAACAAGTGTATTGCCTCTGGCATTTTCCCTACAATGAGGAAAATGCCACACACTGCGCCTGTCGGTCTGGTATTTCCATGTCTCGCCATTCGGAGAAATGGAGTGGGGGGAGTGTCACTAGCAATCCACCAATGCACTGTAATTTTGGTGTCAAGATTCACTGTATTTTTTACCTTCGGACTGGTCGTTGCACACTGCACAGTGCACCTGTGCACCCACATAGTATGCTTTTTATGTCAGTTTCAGTTTCACTACACTTTCCAACCAAAAACATCTACATGCACCCCAAGGATAATTTTTTACTACAACTGTAGCAATCATTTCCATGTAATTAAAGGTGAATGTTTTATTCTCAGCAGCAGCTGCCATTCACATCAGCTTCCATGCTGTAGCTCTAGTCTTTCAGTTAATTGATCACTCATAAAGTAATTTAAAGGTTGGCCAAATGGTTAAGATTAGATTCAGGTTTACACAAAGAGACTTGGTTAGGGCTGTGGAAGTATCATGGAAAATGATCATTATGAACAGAATGTGAGGAAGTAACAGCATCGTTCTGTCAAAGACGTCTGGGTTGTGTTGTCTACTGTATTTAGCATGCTAACTGTCTAGCGCCCTGTAATACCACTTGTTCCTCTAGAAGCAGTAGTGAGTCACCGTAGTGGTAGTCTGAAGAAGTAAGAAGAAGTACAGCTGCACTGACTGGCTTGTCCACGATCCCTGCAAGTTTGATAGTGTATTTGTATTAAATCCAAATTAGAAAAAAACGAATAGCACCCTCTCCTTGTTTCCACCGCTGCAAGTAGGCTGCTTAGCTGGGAATAGAGCTCGCGTTGGCTGGGAAAAGGAGAGATCATCCTAACAGCAGTTAGCATATAGCAAATGGCTCACCTCTCGGCAGAGTTCCCCAGGCTTTGGGGTCTGAAACCCCGGGGAATGGAACTGTCCTGACTTTCCTCCGGATCGCCAAACGTTTTGTGAGCCGCCACAGCCGCTTACTGAAGCTCTATCCACAAAGTCACTGCACGCTCATTGTAAGATGGGTAAGACAAAACACAAATACAAGTCGTTCCCTCATCTCTGCCACCTCGGACCCAAGACAACATACAAACTATCAAGACTGAACATTCCACAGACTATACAGCTACCAGTTAGTACAGTAAACACAAAGCATAGGCAACCCCCAAGTGTTGGTGCTGCCATATTCAGCGACTTCTTCAGACCATCAGGGAAAAAGCAAGAATATATTTGAATATAATATATTCAAATATACTTTATTGTAATCATTTACCAATGATGCTCAGAGTAATGTCAATTCACGGCTCTTCTGCCAAGAGCATGGGGTCTGTCTTTTGCTTTATACAAATGAATGCACCATGACGTCAGTGATATGAAATTAATGTATTGATGTCATCTGACAACAATAAATGACTTTTGGAGCTAGTGCTAGCTCATTGGAAAATATTTGGCAACACTGCAAAATGTGGAAAACAGTGACTTAGTCCTCTGAGGGCAGGATTAGGATTTTATCAAGTTTGTTGATAAAAAATGTAGAACAAATACCCTGATCAAGTTCACACACAGTGTAAAGTGTGAATGAATTTCCTGTGAAATCATCAAACATCCGAGCAACATTCAAACTAAAATTGTAAAGCAGAAGTGATGCTACTAATGGAAACAGAGACAGACTCTTTGCCTACAGTGTTGCCTCTCCTCTGTTGTATGGATGGGGATCTGGGCAGGGGAAGCTAAGAACCAGGACAAAGAGTCCTGATAACATACCCTACAGGTTTGTCTGGCTCTGGGACTGTATTCAGAGTCGATGGAGAGATGGAACAAAAGCAGCACTGTACCTTGGGCAGGCTGAAGGAAACAATTGCGGGCCTCTGGATGAGACCACATTGAATTGGGATGGGAAATGAGGAAGGGAACTAACCCTCCCAGAAATCTGGCGCCTGACTCTCAAAAGCCCACCATGTTAATAGTGGGACGTGTCCAGTCAAACTTTGTAAAGAGTCGAACGCAAATGTTAGTTGCCTGTGCCAATACAATCATTTGTTTGCTAATGTCCACACGAGGAAGCACAAGGCGAACCAAATATAATTGTTTAATAGGTGCAATAACTGTTCAAAAGTTCCGTTTTCTAGATTTCTATAGATGGAGGAACTGGGTAGTAAGCCATAAGTAAATGCAGTATGACATAATTTTCAATTTTTTCTATTAGCATGTCTCTAACTGTAGCATTTCACTTTAAGTGCAGTGACACTGTCATTGAGCAGTGCAGCAGCAGCAGTTTAGGCAGAGCAAAAGAGTGATGACTCATGACAGCTTAATTGGACTACCTTTTTGCAAATGTTAAATATTTGTTTCAAAATACAAGGGCTAAATACAAGATATAGGAAACCACCAAAGACAGTATAATATTTACTTGGATTAGGATCATGAGTCAAAAAACAAGATTGTGACTGAGATCTTCAATTTCCCATCAAAAAATGTAAATAACAGTCACATAGGCTCTGTCTTTGGGGCCTCCTGACCACTTGAGCCCCTGGTCCATCCTTACCTTAATGTTCTTCATCCTCCAGTGGCAAGTATGGAGAAAGACTTCCAGGAGTCCAGCTTATCCAAAGAAACAAGAGCTGCTGCTAGAAGCCCTCACTTTAGTTTTCAGTGCACACTCGATAAAGCTAAAGAGCTCTTGAAAAACATCCCTGACTTTCCACGTCAGTGGCAGTCGGAGACAGTGGTGACACCAAAGCTCTGGATGTGGTTGAGACCTTGGCTACACCTCTTGTAATATTTACAGAAATTAACTGATCCTTTACTGTATAGTATATTTGATTTTTATAACTTTGGATTTGTATGTAATATTTTGATACTTGCAATCTGTTTATTCCCATGACATGTGTTATTGTGTGCGTGTGTGTGTGTGTGTGTGTGTGTGTGTGTGTGTGTGTGTGTGTGTGTGTGTGTGTGTGTGTGTGTGTGTGTGTGTGTGTGCTGGATTTGCTCTGTGTTGTGTTTCTTTTCACCTGCCCAGGGACTACAGGTGGAAATTAGTGAGTAGCTAAATCTGGTACAAAACATCTTTTCTTTTTTTGAGATGAATGTACTTTTGTACATCAAATCAAATCAAATAAATGTATACAGCCCAATATCACAAATGACACATTTGTCTTAGTAGGCTTTACAGACTGTACAGGATACGACACCCACAATTAAAGGGGAAAATGTTAGAAACCTCAGAGAGAGACTTAGGAGGGATCCCTCTCCCAGGACGGACAGACGTACAATAGATGTCGTGTGTACAGAATAAACAACATGCCAAACAATCTGCCTCCTGAACACAAACTGGAAGCTGGTTCCACAGGAGAGGAGCATGATAGCTGAAGGCTCTGGCTCCCATTGTACTTTTAGAGACTCTAGGAACCACAAGTAACCCTGCATTCTGGGAGCGCAATGCTCTAGTTGGTTTATAAGGTACTATGAGATCTTTAAGATATGCTGGAGCCTGACCATTAATTGCTTTGTAGGTCAGGAGAAGGATTTTGAATTATATTCTGTATTTTACCGGGAGCCAGTGCAGAGCAGCTAATACAGGAGTAATATGATCCCGTTTCCTTGTTCTTGTCAATACACGTGCCGCTGCATTTTGAATCAACTGAAGAGTCTTAAGGGACCTTTTGGGACAACCTGATAACAATGAGTTGCAGTAATCCAGTCTTGAAGTAACAAATGCATGGACTAGTTTTTCTGCATCATTTTGAGACAGGATGTGTCTTATGTTTGCAATGTTACGTAGATGAAAGAAGGCAGTCCTTGAGATTTGTTTTATGTGGGAGTTAAAAGACAGATCCTGATAAAAGATAACGCCAAGATTCCTTACGCTGGTGCTGGAGACCAAGTTAATGCCATCCAGAGCTTCTATGTCATTAGAAAAAGTGTTTGGGAGGCGTTTAGGTCCAAGTATAATAACCAGTTTTGTTTGTGTTTAACATCAAAAAGTTGATAGACATCCAAGTTTATATGTCCTTAAGGCATACTAAAGTTTAGCTAATTGATTGGTTTTATCTGGTTTAATTGATAGATATAATTGTGTATCATCTGCATAACATTGAACATAACATTGCTTATAATATTTCCCAAAGGAAGCATATATAAGGTGAATAGAATCGGTTCAAGTATAGAACCTTGCGGGACTCCAAGACTGACTTTGGCTGTCATGGAGGATTTATCGTTAACACATACAAACTGAGATCGCTCAGATAAATAGGATTTGAACCAGCCTAGTGCGGTTCCTTTTATGCCAACACAATGTTCCAGTCTCTTTAGTAGAATGTCATGATCAACAGTGTCGAAAGCAGCACTGAGGTCTAACAAGACAAGAACAGAGACAAGTCCTTTGTCTGATGCCAATAGAAGGTCATTGGTAACTTTCACCAGTGCCGTCTCTCTGCTATGATGATCTGTAGATCTGTGGCTCTCTGTCAGCCTGGCTATAGTGCTGAAAAGAAACCTGGGGTTGTTCTTATTTTCTTCTATTAATGAAGAGTAATAATCTGCTCTGTTTTAAGATTATCTAACCAGACTAAACAAGATTCTTCCAGCTTGGTGGAACGCTATTTCCTTTCAAGTTTTCTCGACTTTAGTAGAAATGTTTGCCTAATGGCTTGTAGTTCAGTAACAGGACTTTAAAAAAGTTATTAAAAAATGGTCCGCTAAAAGAGGATTATCTGGAAAGACTTTTGCGATATATACATGCTTCCTGCTATAAATAATTGTAATAAACTAAACTAATAATACTATTATTAGAAATTATATTTTGACATAAAAAGTTTGTAAAGTAAAAACATTAAAGGGTGGAGTATTTTATTGCCTTGTATAACTTCTATGTCTGATCCTAACAGAACAGAGTATATAAAAAAAAAATATTTAAACATTTTGCAAAGAAAACTGTATTGGCTAACAACAGTTCACCCGTGCATCTGTATGTGTATCCCAGAAAGAAAACAAATGAGTAGATATCCCCCTTTAATTGTGGGGTTTCTTTTAGGAAGTTTTTCCTTGTGCGATGCGAGGGTCTAAGGACAGAGGGTGTCGTAACCTGTACAGTCTGTAAAGCACACTGAGACAAATGTAGAATTTGTGATATTGGGCTATATAAATAAATTTGATTTGATCTGATCCCAAAATGCATTTGCAGTTTAGCCATGTCACAAGACAAAATGTCAGGGTGACCAAAATGAGTGCATGTGTGTGTGTTTGTGTGTTTGTGTGTGCGTGAGCATGTGTGTGCATGCGTGTTTGTGTGTTTATGTGTGTGTGTGTGTTTCTGTGTGCGTGCGTGTGTGTAAACGGGTGAATAAGTGGCAAAATGGAATGCAGGTACCAAATTTCATGGCAACCAACAACCCATTCAATAGTTATATTTACAATGTTTGACAGGCCGAAACACCCGCTGACCGACAATCGCTGTTAACCCTACAGCTACTTCCAAGTCAAACACAAAAGTAGAGTACATTATGAAATATTTCTCATGAGCACGTCAGTTTATTTTTGAGTGGTTCAGTTCTGATTGGCTTGTCTCTATGTTAATTCATCACATTAAGAGAAGGAGTGAGGAGTTTGATGCAACGTAACCAACACTATGACAATAAGACACTAAGGTTGTTAAATGTTTTTGTATTTTTCCTTTTATAGACAGTACATGAAACAATCTTTCCAGCAAAGAAAGCCAACCCAGGAGGGAAACTGCACATTTATTAGCATGCTATGTTTTCATATTGTTCAGTAATATAAGTGAATCCTAACTGTCTACATTAGACTAACTCAGATACATCTGTTCAGAACATGGCTCGCCTTCTTTTTAATGTTTTTATTAAAGTTTTATCTTGAGGTCTACGTGCTTAGGCTGCTAATAATATTGCAATTCAGTCCTATTTACTAGCAGTAACCAGATGCTGTTTAAGGGAGTGCATGTGCAGTGTATTACAGATAGTATCTTAGAAACCAAGGCAACACAAATCCCATGTTGTCTGCTGAGACTCCAGTGCTCCAAAAAACCATCTGACTGGGCTTCACGGACATTACCTTTTTGGAATTTGGGGTGTGCTGCATCCCAGAGAACAGGAACAAGTACAGACAAATATAACAGTCTTTGTGCATGTCACACTATGGTAATACACAGATATAAGGATAAAAAGGGTCTTTTAATGGAGAAATCAAATTTGGGCACAATTATTTGACAACCAGTGTTTATATTAGGGGCATGAGGAGTAAAACCAAGACTTGAGGAAAGTACAGGTACATTTAATAGTTTTACTCTTAAAAACAAGGCTCCCTCTTAGTTTTGTTTTTATTAACTTGTACACATTCAAACAGAGACTCATTACAAAGATTCTTATTTTGGGAGAAAGTAATTATTTTAGGCAATTTTAAATACAATTTCTGAAATTGGTAATAATGTGTTATTCAAGACATTCATATCTGTTATTGTATTGTTCCTATAAAAAGGGATTTAATGCAATTTAGGAAAAACAACAACCAAAGATCCCTTGCCGATATTCTATATGTTTTTCTTGTCAATCCGATATGCAGACCCAAACCAACAACAATGAACGCCAATAAGTATTATGTTATTATGAAAATAGTCCCCAATAAATTGACAGTCTCCTCCTGTTAGTGTTTGATTTAAAACTTTAGAAGTTTAGGAAATTACAGAGCCCTTTTTAAAAGTGAAACTAAACATGTATTAAACAGAGCTACAGACAAGGTAGGGAAGTCAGAAAGTATTGAGAGATGGATCTTTCACGAGATGTGTTGACAATAAGAACAACAACAGTCCTTTCATGGTACTCCAATGGAGAAAAATCAATCTATTAGTGTATTTGTACATCCCAATATAACGGCCACTATCTAAATACCTTTAGCACACAGACAGGTTGGGGAAACTGTGAAAACCATGAAAAAAGCATTTTTGTAAAATTGAGAAAGAAATGCTTGTTTATTTTGTCTTTATGTATTTCTTGAATGTTATTAAAGTATTACATTTGTATAACACAGCAAAGCATAGTATGAGTACATGAGAGCAGAAGACCAGTCCAATGAAAGGTCTACTACTGGGTGAGTGCACCACTCACACCTTCACAAACACAGACAGTGGTGCGCCTATATGTTCTCAAAAGAGAACAAAACAATCAAATATAATATATGTTATCTATTTGAAAAGCTTTGGAAACATCTAATTCTACTTTAATCCTGTTGGCTGATGAGCAGATTGCACGCATAAAAAATTGAAGCAAGGTACACCTTAATCATTATGTCAGAGAGCCAGTGGGCTGAGACTGCCATGTATTAATGCTTTCTGACTCAGTAGGCATTTCCATTATTCCATGCAGTTCTGGACAGACACAGCGTGGAATTATCTGGATGTGTGAGTTTGTATTTGAATATGTGTAGCACACACACACACACACACACACACACACACACACACACACACACACACACACACACACACACACACACACACACACACACACACACACACACACACACACACACACACACACACACACACACACACACACACACACACACACACACACACACACACACACACACACACACACACACGATCCTATTTCAGATCCA